>NC_054504.1:242500-260000 GCF_017639515.1 Carcharodon carcharias
CAGGCTTTTCAGTATTCTGTAAGTTTCAATCAGATCCCCCCTCATCCTTCTAAACTCCATCGAGTATAGACCCAGAGTCCTCAAACCTTCCTCATATGTTAAGCCTTTCATCCCTGGGATCGTTCTCGTGAACATCTTCTGGACCCTCTCCAGGGCCAGAACATCCTTCCTGAGATACGGGGCCCAAAATTGCTCACAATATTCTAAATGTGGTCTGACCAGAGCCTTATAAAGTCTCAGCAGCACATCTCTGCTTTTATACTCTAGTACTCTCGAAATAAATGCCAACATTGCATTTGCCTTCCTAACTACTGACTCAACCTGCAAGTTAACCTTAAGAGAATCCTGGACTCGGACTCCCAAGTCCCTTTGCACTCCAGATTTCTGTATTCTCTCCCCATTTAGAAAATAGCCTATGCCTCTATTCTTCCTACCAAAGTGCATGACCACACACTTCCCCACGTTGTATTCCATCTGCCACTTCTTTGCCCATTCTCCTAACCTGTCCAAATCCTTCTGCAGCCTCCCCGCCTCCTCAATACTACCTGTCCCTCCACCTATCTTTGTATCATCTGCAAACTTAGCCAGAATGCCCTCAGTTCCTTCATGTGGATCATTAATGTATAAAGTGAAAGGTTGTGGTCCCAACACTGACCCCTGCGGAACTCCACTAGTCAATCACTGGGAACACCGGTTCTCAGCTGCTAAACATGAACAGACAGACGCACAAGGAGCAGGAGTCAGACATTTGTCCCCTCAAGCCTGCCTCGCCATTTAATAAGATCATGGCTGACCTAATAATAGCCTCAAATCTGCCTCTGGTCCACCCCACAATAGCCCATCACACCCCCTTCCCTCCCTCCCTCTTACTTAACAAGAACATCTCCACCTCGCCCTTAAAAATATTCAAAGACTCTGCTTCCACACCACCTTTTGAGGGAGAGAGAGTTCCAAAGACTCACGGCCCTCTGAGTGGAAAGATTTCTCCTCGTCCCCGTCTTAAAGTATTGGCTGAGCGGCAGGAAGCAGAGGGTGATGGTCGAGGTGTGTTTGTTTGTGACTGGGTGCCCGTGTCCAGTGGGGGTTCCACATGGATCGGCGTTGGGTCCCTTGGTGTTCGTGGTCTCCATAAACGATTTACACTTGAATGTAGGAGAGTAGATCAGTTAGCTCGCGGATGACAGGGAAATTGGCGGGGTGGTAAACAGTGAGGAGGGATAGCCTCAGATTACAGGAGGATATTGACGGGCTGGTCAGATGGGCTGATCAGTGGCAAATGGAATTTAATCCGGATAAGTGTGAGGTGATGAACTTGGGAAGGACAAAGAAGGCACGGGAATACACGATGAATGGTGGGACCCTGGGAAGTACCGAGGATCAGAGGGACCTTGGTGTGCATGTCCACTGGTCCCTTAAGGTAGCGGGACAGGTAGATAAGGTGGTTAAGAAGGCATATGGGATACTTGCCTTTATTAGCCGAGGCATAGAATATAAGAGCAGGGAGGTTATGCTGGAACTGTATAAAACACTGGTTAGGCCACAGCTAGAGTATTGTGTGCAGTTCTGGAATCTGCATTATAGGAAGGATGTGATTGCACTAGAGAGAGAGCAGAGAAGACTTACAAGGATGTTGCCTGGGCTGGAGAGTTTTAGTTATGAGGAGAGATTGGATAGACTGGGGTTATTTTCCCTGGAGCAGAGGAGATTGAGGGGGGACATGATTGAGGTGTATAAAGTTAAGAGGGGTGTAGATAGGGTAGACAGGAAGGAACTTTTCCCCTTGGTGGAGGGATCAATAACCAGGGGGGCATAGATTTAAGGTAAGGGGCAGGAGGTTTAGAGGGGATGTGAGGGAGAATTTTATCACCCAGAGGGTGGTGGGAATGTGGAACTCACTGTCAGAAAGGGTGGGAGAGGCAGAAACCCTCACAACATTGAGGAGGTATTTGGAGGTGCACTTGTGAAGCCCAACGCATACAAGGCTATGGGCCTAGTGCTGGAAAATGGGGTTAGAATAGTTAGGCACTTGTTTGCCCAGCGCAGACTCGATGGGCGGAAGGGCCTTTCTCTGTGCTGTAGACATCTATGGCTCTATCAGACTGTTGCACAATAAGCAATGCCTGATCTAAGAAATTGTTAAATGTATTGGAAAAGGGGCGTCTAAAGACTAAATGGAAAAAATACTATTTTCTCTGTTTTATTGTTCATATATATTTATATATGTATTTGGTAAAGAAAACGTGGGATCGATGGATGTGGAAGTATGTGACAATATTCCCTTCAAAACAAAACCAACAACAGAAATAGCTGGAAAAACTCAGCAGGTCTGGCAGCATCTGCGGAGAGGGACACAGTTAACGTTTCGAGTCTGTATGACCCTTCAACAGAACTAAGGAAAAATAGGAAAGGGGTGAAATATAAGCTGGTTGAAGTGGGGGTGGGTGGGACAGGTACAGCTGGATAGGGGGGGGTGATAGTTGGAGATAACCAAAAGATGTCACAGACAAAAGGACAAAGAGGTGTTGAAGGTGGTGATATTATCTAAAGGAATGTGCTAATTAAGGGTAGAAAGCAGGACGAGCAAGGTACAGATAGACCTAGTGGGGGTGGGGTGGGGGGAAGGTACAGATAGACCTAGTGGGGGTGGGGTGGGGGGAAGGTACAGATAGCCCTAGTGGGGGTGGGGTGGGGTGAAGGTACAGATAGCCCTAGTGGGGGTGGGGTGAAGGTACAGATAGCCCTAGTGGGGGTGGGGTGGGGGGGAAGGTACAGATAGCCCTAGTGGGGGTGGGGTGGGGGGAAGGTACAGATAGCCCTAGTGGGGGTGGGGTGGGGTGAAGGTAATGATAGCCCTAGTGGGGGTGGGGTGGGGGGAAGGTATGGATAGTCCTAGTGGGGGTGGGGGGAATGTACAGATAGCCCTAGTGGGGGTGGGGTGTGGTGAAGGTACCGATAGCCCTAGTGGGGGTGGGGGTGGGGTGAAGGTACAGATAGACCTAGTGGAGGTGGGGTGGAGTGAAGGTACAGATAGCCCTAGTGGGGGTGGGGTGGGGTGAAGGTAAAGATAGCCCTAGTGGGGGTGGGGTGGGGTGAAGGTACAGATAGCCCTAGTGGGGGTGGGGTGGGGGGAAGGTACAGATAGCCCTAGTGGGGGTTGGGTGGGGGGAAGGTACAGATAGCCCTAGTGGGGGTGGGGTGGGGGGAAGGTACAGATAGCCCTAGTGGGGATGGGGTGGGGGGAAGGTACAGATAGCCCTAGTGGGGGTGGGGTGGGGTGAAGGTACAGATAGCCCTAGTGGGGATGGGGTGGGGGGAAGGTACAGATAGCCCTAGTGGGGGTGGGGTGCGGGGAAGGTACAGATAGCTCTAGTGGGGCTGGGGTGCGGGGAAGGGATAAACCTAATAAACCCCCAAACTAATCTCCATTAAGGCAAAAGCAACCCAGAGACTTAACCAGGCACCAGTCCCAGCAACATGATAGGGTCCCCCTTGTCCTCAATTATCACCCCACCAGCCTCCGCATTCAAAGGATCATCCTCCGCCATTTCTGCCAACTCCAGCATGATGCCACCACCAAACACATTTTCCCTTCACCCCACCCCCGGCGGCATTCCGCAGGGATCGTTCCCTCCGGGACACCCTGGTCCACTCCTCCATCACCCCCTACACCTCTACCCCCTCCCACTGCACCTTCCCATGCAACCGCAAAAGGTGCAACACCTGCCCCTTTACTTCCTCTCTCCTCACCCACCAAGGGCCCAAACACTCCTTCCAAGTGAAGCAGCATTTCAATTCAGTATAATGCATTCGTTGCTCCCAACGCAGTTTCCTCTACATTGGAGAGACCAAACACAGACTGGATGACCGCTTTGCAGAACAACTTCGGTCTGTCCACAAGAATGACCCAGACCTCCCTGTCACTTGCCATTTCAACACTCCACCCTGCTCTCATGCCCACATGTCTGTCCTTGGCTTGCTGCATTGTTCCAGTGAAGCTCAACGCAAACTGGAGGAACAACACCTCATCTTCCGACTAGGCACTTTACAGCCTTCCGGACTGAATATTGAGTTCAACAACTTTAGATCATGAACTCTCTCCTCCATCCCCACCCCCTTTCCGTTTCTTCCCCCTCCTTTTTGTTTTTTCCAATAATTTATATAGATTTTTCTTTTCCCACCTATTTCCATTATTTTTAAATGTTTTACATCCATTGTTTTACCTCTACCTTTTAGCTTATTTCGATCCCTTCCCCCCAACCCACCCCACCCCCACTAGGACTATCTGTACCTTGCTCGTCCTGCTTTCTACCCTTAGTTAGCACATTCCTTTAGATAATATCACCACCTTCAACACCTCTTTGTCCTTTTGTCTGTGACATCTTTTGCTTATCTCCACCTATCACTGGCCCTCTATCCAGCTCTACTTGTCCCACCCTCCCACCCTCTTAAACCAGCTTATATTTCACCCCTTCTCTATTTTTCCTTAGTTCTGTTGAAGAGTCATACGGACTCGATACGTTAACTGTGTCCCTCTCCGCAGATGCTGCCAGGCCTGCTGAGTTTTTCCAGCTATTTCTGTTGTTGGTTTTGTTGTGAAGGGAATATTGTCACATACTTCCACATCCATCGATCCCGCATTTTCTTTACCAAATATATATATAAATATATATGAACAATAAAATAAAGAAAATAATAGTTTCTTTTCACTTTGGTTCCTGTGGAGCCAGTGGGAGGGTTACAGCTGCCTATTGATCTCACATTGCCTCACCTCGGCACCCCCGAATCAGTTGTCTTGTTATACCTACCAAAACTGATCCAATGCAAATCCTCATTGTATCTCCAGACTCTTTGAACTTCACCTTTTAACAATGAAACCCCCTTTCATCGTAGCGATTTTATTAGTGATTTAAACATATTGCCTGGTCTCTGCTAGCTAGGTGCCAGATTTCACCCCACTTCTTGAATGCTCTATTGATAAAATGCAAAGGCACGTTATCTCTCTTACATCTCAAAACTAGTACCCATCAAAGCACCCAGAGGAGCTGGCTTTAATCCAATTGAGACACACACACAGACTGAACCTCTATTTCAAAAGGAAAATATTTTCCTATAATATTATATACGTTAATAGAGTCCACCGCACAGCAACCCCTGTTACCCGAAAAGTTTGGAGGGAGTTTTAACTTACAGGCTACGTTCTGGAAACTGGGATTGATAGACATGATGGGCCAAAGGGCCTTTCTCTGTGCTGTATGACTCCTGTGGCTCCCTGAAATGGCTGAGCAGACAATCCAAAAATGAGGTTCTACAGGCCCAGAAGCAACCATTGTTCCTGACGATCGGCAAATCGAAAGAGGCGGAGTGCTTTCGATCCCCCCCCCACCAACAGTGGGAAGATGTTGAACCTCTGCAAAGCAGGGAGAAGGCAGGCGACAAACAGAGTCAGGCGAGGCATGGGATCTGGAGAAACCAGGAGAGACCCAATTCCGGTGTTTTCATTCCTTATTGAGCATGAAAGCCGGGGAGATGGAACCAATCACTTGCCACTTTGCAGGTGAACCAGGGAACCCCTTAAGGATGGAAGTAGATGCCAGGTGAATTGTATAGACCCCCGTCGGGCTGTATGACACCTCGTGTGCAATATTGTGTAACGTTCTTTTGGACGTTTCAAGAACCAAGTATATTTTTCCAAAGGGCACAAAAAAGTGCTCAACAACTCAATTTGGAACCAACTCTCTTTCCAAATTGAAAATGTGTCCGGTTGGCGGGGGGGGCAGAAATCCAAGTCAAGAGTTGTTACCACTGTACTTGACCATGTTGGATGCCAAGTGGCGCAACTCCTAGTTGAAGGACCCTGGCCTTCCAGGTCGCGATAGGTTAGGAAGAGATCGAATTCATCCGGCATGGGAGTCTTTCCGGTTGTGAGCTGGAGGAATGCCAGAGCTGCTTAAAGGGAAGAACGTTGATGGCCATCTCCCAGAGCGACCTGGGGAAAGTCCGAGGACTTGCGGGCCGAGGCTTACTTGGAAGGCGAGACTGGTGCCACGTTCCGCTGGGCGCTGAGTCAAGCGGGCGAGAGAGAGAGAGAGAGAGGCTGGGTTCCCGAGGGGCGTGGGCCGCAGCCCCTGTCCTTAAACGGGACACCCAGACCGCCCGGGTCTTTGGGGACGGAGACCGAACGGCCAACAAAGTTGCCAAGCTGGGTAAGTGCCCTATTCCCAAGGTTGAAGACCCAAACTAGCAGGGGGATTGTGGGGGGGGGGGGGGGGTGCGGGTAACACATACCAAGTTTGATATGAGTCGCGTGTATCAGCAATTGGAACTGGACGATGTCTCCCCTCACCCCCCAGTGACCATAAACGCCCACGGAGAAGGGGGGGGTGCTGACGTCAATGACTGGCGCCTGCCCTTTGGCATTCCTTCGGCCCAGAGGGCGCCGGAGAGCTCGCTTCGAGGACCTCGAGCCGTGGTCCTACCAACAATCTGGAGAGGCAGGAGTGGACCCAAAGGAGGGAAAAAAATGCATTTTCTTTTTCAGGCGAGGGGAGACACTTATTTAGACCGGCAGGGTAGTCAACGTTCCTTGAGGGAGAGACAGCCCCAGCTATCAGAGAGGCACCCACCCCTCAGAACGCCTCTGGACGCGAGTCGTTTTTAAGGGGGACAGTAAATCGATGGCGGCCGACTCCTACCCACCCCTGTCAATGGTCCGAGCCCCCTCTACTCTGGCCGTTGAACAGGTAACACTGCCCCCCCCCCACCTCCCCCACCTCCCCCACTGTCCCCACCCTGTTGGGTTTTGGACACTAGCGCAAGAAGAAGCTTTTTTTTCACCAAACGCCAGTCAGCTCTTGCTCCCTCCAACCCCACCGGTGCGCTGGGAATGGCCAAAGGGATTGGCGCTGGATCCCCTCTAATGGGCAGCGGGAGCGGGTACCATGGCACAAAGATGGACGGTGGTTCGGGAAGGCTGTGTATCCAGGGTCGACAGGGGAAGTCTGTTGATTTATCGTCGAGACCGAAGGGAAACCCCAATCAGCGCCGCCACAGCGTCAGGTCACAAGCCAGCCTTTGGTCTGTTGGGTGAACAACTGCTTTGGGCCTGAAGTCACGTGTAGGTCAGACCGGGCGGGGGGTGGGGGGGGAGTAAGGGTGGAAGATTTCCCTTCCCTGAAGGGGATTAGTGCACCCGATGGCTTTCCTCACGAAGGGTCGACCATGGTTTCGTGGGTCTTTCATTAGCTCCAGGTTCCTTCCATTGAGTTCAAATTTGGATTGGAACCCCCGAGTCCCCCAGAGCATTGACAGCGCCCTGAAGGAGGAGTCTCGTGGACTCGCAACGTTAGTTCGGTCTTTCTCTCCACAGGCCTGCCGGGTTTTTCCAACGCCCTCTCTTTTTGTCTCGGGTTCCCGGCACCTGCGGTATTTTGCTTTCATCCCCAGAGCATTACCCCGGGTCTCTGGGTGACCAGCCCAGTGACAATACGACCATGCCATCGCCTCCCCTATGAATACAATTTCGCACATAGGCCAGGGGGTGGTATAAGCCCTCTAATGCCCAAAATCGCCCCTTGCAAAAAAGCAACGAACATGTCCCGATTCCCCAAGTTACCCTACAAGCGACCAATTTCCTGCATTCCTCACGAGTCCAACCCGGGCAGGTAAAGAACTGGACCAGTCCCCGTCTCGGGCGAGAGACCCAAGCGTTAAACAGGTGGGTCCCGGGAACCAGCCCCCCGATGAATCGAAGTTGCTCTACGCTCAGTGGGGTGAAGCCCCTCACCTCAAACTTATGTCCCTCCTTGTGACGGACCCTTCAACTAAGGGGAACAGCTGCTCCCTATCCACCCTGTCCACGCCCCTCGTAATCTTGTCCACCTCGATCAGGGTCGCCCCTCAGTCTTCTCTGCTCCAACCAAAACAACCCAAGTCTATCCAAACCTCTCTTCGTAACTTAAATGTTTCATCCCTCTTGGGCTACAGGAAGATATAGACAGGATGGTCAAATGGGCAGATAAGTGGCAGATGGAGTTTAACCCTGAAAAGTGTGGGGTGATACACTTTGGAAGGAGTAATTGGACAAGGAAGTATTCAATGAACGGCATGACACTAGGAAGTTCTGGGGAACAAAGGGACTTTGGCGTGTGTGTGTCCATAGATCTCTGAAGGTGGAGGGGCATGTTAGTGGGGTGGTGAAAAAGGTATAGGGGACACTTCCCTTTATCAATCGAGGCATAGATTGCACAAGTAGGGAGGTCATGTTGGGAGTTGTAGAGACCCTTGGTGAGGCCACAGCTGGAGTACTGTGTGCAGCTCTGGTCCCCACATTATAGGAAGGATGTGGTTGCACTGGAGGGGGTGCAGAGGAGATTCACCAGGATGTTGCCTGGGGCTGAAACATTTAAGTTACCAAGAGAGGTTTGGATAGACTTGGGTTGTTTTGGTTGGAGCAGAGAAGACTGAGGGGTGACCCTGATCGAGGTGGACAAGATTATGAGGGGCATGGACAGGGTGGGTAGGGAGCAGCTGTTTCCCTTAGTTAAAGAGTCAGTCACGACTGGGGTATAAGTTCAAGGTGAGGGGGGCAGGAGGTTTAGGGGGGGATGTGAGGAGGAACTTTTGTTACCCAGAGGGTGGTGAGGGTCTGGAATGCACTGCCTGGGAGGGTGGTGGAGGTGGGTTGCCTCACATCCTTTAAAAAGTACCTGGATGAGCACTCGGCACCTCATAACATTCAAGGCGATGGGGCCCGAGTGCTGGTCAATGGGATTAGGGAGGTAGGTCAGGTGTTTCTCACAGTGTCGGTGCGGACTCGATGGGCCGAAGGGCCTCTTCTGCTCTGTGTAGTTCTGTGAATGGGGGGGGGGGGCATGGGGCAGGAGTCCTGCCAGGGGGAAGGTTATCGCTGGAGGTTGGGGATGGTTGGCGATGCAGAGGAGGCAGTCAAGAGCTGTGCCCGCAATGCCAACAGCTTCAGAAGTTGCCCCATTACCAGCCACGGGATTGAGCGGGAAGACCCCTGGATGGGATCGCACTGTTCCTGGGAACCGCGCTCCAACTGAGTAGAAATATTTGGAACACAGGAACATAGAAACTAGCAGCAAAGGTAGGCCATTCAGTTGAGGTTAGAAATAATAAAGGGGCAGTCACACTACTGGGAGTCAACTACAGACCCCCAAATAGTGAAAGGGAGATAGAAGAACAAATATGGAGGCAAATTTCTGCTTGTAAGAACAAGAGGGGCAATAATAGTGGGAGACTTCAACCATCCTGATATCAACCGGGATTCAAACAATATAAGGGGCACTGAGGGAGAAGAATTCATTCAGTGTGTCCAAGAAAATCTTTTCAACCAATTGGTGACCAACCCAACGAGAGGAGATGCGTTTCTAGACCTTGTCTTGGGGGACGAAGGAGGGCAAGTGGGTGAAGTGACAGTTGGCGACCGTATCGGAGACAGTGATCACAATTCAGTTAGATTACCATGGAAAAGGGACAGAGGTAAGGCAGGGGTAAAAGTCTTGAACTGGGGGAAGGCAAATTTTGCAGAAATGGGAAGGGACTTGGGTGGGGTGGACTGGACAGCACTGCTGGACGATAAAACAGTAGAAAAACAGTGGGAAGCACTAAAATGCGAGATCCTAATTGTACAAAGTAGACACGTCCCCTAAAAAATTAATAGTGGTACTGCCAAATCTAGACCTCCCTGGTTGCCTAGAGGAATACAGGGGAAGATTAAACAGAAAAAGAAAGCTTACGATAGGCACACAGAACTAAGCACTGCAGATAGCCTAGACGAATATAGGAAGAGCAGGGACGAAGTAATAAAGGAAATAAGGAAATCATGAAAAAAGATTGGCAAGTAGAGTTAAAGATAACCCAAAGATGTTTTACCAACACATTAATGCTAAACGGTGAGTTAAGGAAAAAGTGGGACCTATCAGAGATGAAGATGGAAACTTGGGTGTAGATGCAGAGGCTTTGGGAAGGGTTTTGAGTGAATATTTTATCTCCGTGTTTACAAAGGAAAGGGAGGAGGTAGGTATAGTAGTCCAGGAGGAACCCTGCGAGTTTTTGGACGGGATAGTCATAAAGAGAGAGAGGAAGTACTCGGAGGGTTGAAATCCTTGAAAGATAAGTCACCAGGGCCAGATGGATTGTTTCTGAGGCTGCTGAAGGCAGTCAGGGAGGAGATAGCAGATGCTCTGAGGATGATTTTCCAATCTTCACTAGATACAGGGGAGGTACCTGAGGACTGGAGAAATGCAACTATAGTTCCATTGTTTAAAAAGGTGTCAAAGGAAATGCCAAACAATTACAGGCCAGTTAGTCTTACATGGGTGGTGAGCAAATTAGTAGAATGAATCCTGAGAGATAGGATCAACTGTCACGTGGAACGGCATGGACTAGTCAGGGATGGTCAGCATGGATTTGTTAAAGGAAGGTCTTGCCTCACAAATTTGATTGAATTCTTTGAGGAAGTGACAGGAAGGGTTGATGAAGGTAGTGCGGTGGATGTTGTGTACATGGACTTTAGCAAGGCATTTGCCAAGATCCCACATGGCAGATTGATCAGGAAAGTAAAAGCCCATGGGACTCAGGGTAATGTGGCAAACTGGATAAAAGGTTGGCTTTGTAACCGGAAACAAAGGGTAATGGTCGATGGATGGCCTTGTGAATGGAAAGTTGTCTGAAGTGGTGTTCCACAGGGCTCGGTGTTGGGACCCTTGCTGTTTGGGTGATATATTAATGATTTGGACATGAATGTGGGGGGCACGATTGGGAAATTTGCAGATGACGCAAAGATTGGCCGAGTGGTGGATAGTGTAGAGGATAGTCATAATCTCCAAAACGATATACATGGGTTGGTGGAGTGGGCGGTAAAGTGGCAGATGGATTTTAACATGGAGAAGTGTGAGGTCATAAATTTAGGGAGGTCAAACAGCTACAGGGATTACACAATAAATGGGAGTTAACTAAGAGGGGTAGACGAAGTGAGAGATCTTGGCGTACAAGTACACAGGTCCCCGAAGGCAGCAGTTCAAGTAGACAAGGTTGTAAAGAAGGCATATGGAATGCTCTCCTTCATTGGAAAGCCAAAACAAAAACAGAAATAGCGGGAAAAACTCAGCAGGTCTGGCAGCATCTGCGGAGAGGGACACAGTTAACGTTTCGAGTCCATATGACCCTTCAACAGGACTAAGTAATAATAGGAAAGGGGTGAAATATAAGCTGGTTTAAGGCAGGGGGAGTGGGACAAGTAGAGCTGGATAGAGGGCCAGTGATAGGTGGAGATAACCAAAAGATGTCACAGACAAAAGGACAAAGAGGTGTTGAAGGTAGTGATATTATCTAAAGGAATGTGCGAATTAAGGGTAGAAAGCAGGACGAGCAAGGTACAGATAGTCCTAGTGGGGGTGGGGTGGGGTGAAGGTACAGATAGACCTAGTGGGGGTGGGGTGGGCTGAAGGTACAGATAGCCCTAGTGGGCGTGGGGTGGGGTGAAGATACAGATAGACCTAGTGGGGGTGGGGTGGGGTGAAGGTACAGATAGCCCTAGTGGGGGTGGGGGGAAGGTACAAATAGTCCTAGTGGGGGTGGGGTGGGGTGAAGGTACAGATAGCCCTAGTGGGAGTGGGGTGGGGTGAAGGTACAGATAGCCCTAGTGGGGGTGGGGGGAAGGTACAGATAGCCCTAGTGGGGGTGGTGTGGGGGGAAGGTACAGATAGCCCCAGTGGGGGTGGGGTGGGGGAAGGTACAGATAGCCCTAGTGGGGGTGGGGTGGGGTGAAGGTACAGATAGCCCTAGTGGGGGTGGGGTGGGGGGAAGGTACAGATAGCCCTAGTGGGGGTGGGGTGGGGGGGAAGGTACAGATAGCCCTAGTGGGGATGGGGTGGGGGGAAGGTACAGATAGCCCTAGTGGGGATGGGGTGGGGGGAAGGTACAGATAGCCCTAGTGGGGGTGGGGGGAAGGTAAAGATAGCCCTAGTGGGGATGGGGTGGGGGGAAGGTACAGATAGCCCTAGTGGGGATAGGGTGGGGGGGAAGGTACAGATAGCCCTAGTGGGGGTGGGGTGGGGGTAAAGGTACAGATCGTCCTAGTGGGGGTGTGGGTGGGGGTGAAGGTACAGATAGCCCTAGTGGGGGTGGGGTGGGGTGAAGGGATCGAAATAGGCTAAAAGGTAGAGATAAAACAATGGATGGAAATACATTTAAAAATAATGGAAATAGGTGGGAAAAGAAAAATCTATATAAATTATTGGAGAAAGGGGGATCGGAAAGGGGGTGGGGATGGAGGAGAGAGTGCATGATCTAAAGTTGTTGAACTCAATATTCAGTCCGGAAGGCTGTAAAGTGCCTAGTCAGAACATGAGGTGCTGTTCCTCCAGTTTGCGTTGAGCTTCACTGGAACAATGCAGCAAGCCAAGGACAGACATGTGGGCTTGAGAGCAGGGTGGGGGTGTTAAAATGGCAAGCGACAGGGAGGTCTGGGTCATGCTTGTGGACAGACCGAAGGTGTTCTGCAAAGCGGTCACTCAGTCTGCGTTTGGTCTCTCCAATGTAGAGGAAACCCCATTGGGAGCAGCGAATGCAGTAGACTGAATTGACGGACGTGCAAGTGAAATGCTGCTTCACTTGGAAGGAGTGTTTGGGCCCTTGGTCGGTGAGGAGAGAGGAGGTAAAGGAGCAGGTGTTGCACCTTCTCCAGTTGCATGGGGAGGTGCTGTGGGAGGGGGTTGAGGTGTAGGGGGTGATGGAGGAGTGGACCAGGGTGTCCCGGAGGGAGCGATCCCTGCGGAATGCCGACAGGGGGGTGAAGGGAAGATGTGTTTGGTGGTGGCATCGTGCTGGAGTTGGCGGAAATGGCGGAGGATGATCCTTTGAATGCGGAGGCTGGTGGGGTGATAAGTGAGGACAAGGGGGACCCTATCATGGTTCTGGGAGGGAGGAGAAGGTGTGAGGGCGGATGCGCGGGAGATGGGCCGGACACGGTTGAGGGCCCTGTCAACGACCGTGGGTGGAAAACCTCGGTTAAGGAAGAAGGAGGACATGTCAGAGGAACTGTTTTTGAAGGTAGCATCATCAGAACAGATGCGACGGAGGCGAAGGAACTGAGAGAATGGGATGGAGTCCTTAGAGGAAGCGGGGTGTGAGGAGCTGTAGTCGAGATAGCTGTGGGAGTCGGTAGGCTTGTAATGGATATTGGTGGACAGTCTATCACCAGAGATTGAGACAGAGAGGTCAAGGAAGGGAAGGGAAGTGTCAGAGATGGACCACGTGAAAATGATGGAGGGGTGGAGATTGGAAGCAAAATTAATAAATTTTTCCAGGTCCCGACAAGAGCACGAAGCAGCACCGAAGTAATCATCGATGTACCGGAGAAAGAGTTGTGGAAGGGGGCCGGAGTAGGACTGGAACAAGGAATGTTCCACATACCCCATAAAGAGACAGGCATAGCTGGGGCCCATGCGGGTACCCATAGCCACACCTTTTATTTGGAGGAAGTGAGAGGAGTTGAAGGAGAAATTATTCAGTGTGAGAACAAGTTCAGCCAGACGGAGGAGAGTAGTGGTGGATGGGGATTGTTCGGGCCTCTGTTCGAGGAAGAAGCTAAGGGCCCTCAGACCATCCCGGTGGGGGATGGAGGTGTAGAGGGATTAGACGTCCATGGTGAAGAGGAAGCGGTTGGGGCCAGGGAACTGGAAATTGTTGATGTGACGTAAGGTGTCAGAGGAATCACGGATGTAGGTGGGAAGGGACTGGACAAGGGGAGAGAGAAGGGAGTCAAGATAACGAGAAATGATTTCTGTGGGGCAGGAGCAAGCTGAGACCATCGGTCTACCAGGACAGTTCTGTTTGTGGATTTTGGGTAGGAGGTAGAAGCCGGCCGTCCGAGGTTGGGCGACTATCAGGTTGGAAGCTGTGGGAGGGAGATCCCCAGAGAAGATGAGGTCAATGACAGTCCTGGAAACAATGGCTTGATGTTCTGTGGTGGGGTCATGGTCCAGGGAGAGGTAGGACGAAGTTCTGTGAGTTGACGCTCAGCCTCCGTGAGGTAGAGGTCAGTGCGCCAGACAGCAACAGCACCACCCTTATCAGCGGGTTTGATGACAATGTCAGGGCTGGACCTGAGAGAACGGAGTGCGGCAAGTTCAGAGAGAGACAAGTTAAAGTCGGTGAGAGGAGCAGAGAATTTGAGATGACTAATGTCACACCTCCCTACTTTTGGATACAGTTCCCCTCAATAAATGACAGAATCCAATTTACTTTCCCAATGACTTGCTGTACCTGCATACTAACCTTTTGTGATTCATGCACTAGGACACCCAGATCCCTCTGCATCCAACTGCTGCTCGTATTTCCCCCAAAAAACTGGTCTCAGTTGCTACCAGGACAAAGCTGGAAATTCAATTCCTTCTTGGTAGAGAGAAGAGGCAGGACAGGGCGAGGGAGGCTGGAGAGAGACTTGGACAGAGAGACGGAGAGATAGACACGGACAGAGAGAAAGAGAGAGATACGGTCAATGAGGGAGAGGGACAGGGACAGAGAGGGAGAGAAAAGGGGAGAAAGAGGGAAATGGACACCAAAAAAGGGATGGAGAGAATCACAGATAGAGAGAGAGAGACACGGACAGAGAGAAAGAAAGAAAGAGAGGCAGGCACAGACAGAGAGGTAGAGAGAGAGAGAGAATGGACAGAGAGGGCAAGGGAGAAAGACAAGGAGAGAGGAAAGGTACAGCACAGGGTTAGATACAGAGTAAAGCTTCCTCTACACCGTCCCCATCAAACACTCCCAGGACAGGTACAACACGGGGTTAGATACAGAGTAAAGATCCCTCTACACTGTCCACATGAAATACTTCCAGGACAGGTACAGCACGGGGTTAGATATAGAGTAAATCGCCCTCTACACTGTCTCCAACAAACACTCCCAGGACAGGTACAGCACGGGGTTGGATACAGAGTAAATCTCCCTCTACACCGTCCCCATCAAACACTCCCAGGACAGGTACAGCATGGGGTTAGATACAGAGTAAGTCTCCCTCTACACCGTCCCCATCAAACATTCCCAGGACAGGTGCAGCACGGGGTTAGATACAGAGTAAATCTCCCTCTACGCTCTCCCCATCAAACACTCCCAGGACAGGTACAGCACGGGGTTAGATACAGAGTAAAGCTCCCTCTACACCGTCCCCATGAAACACTCCCAGGACAGGTACAGCATGGGGTTAGATACAGAGTAAATCTCCCTCTACACCGTCCCCATCAAACACTCCCAGGACAGGTACAGCACGGAGTTAGATAAGAGTAAGTCTCCCTCTACACCGTCCCCATCAAACATTCCCAGGACAGGTACAGCATGGGGTTAGATACTGAGTAAATCTCCATCTACACTCTCCCCATCAAACACTCCCAGGACAGGTACAGCACGGGGTTAGATCCAGACTAAATCTCCCTCTACACCGTCCCCATCAAACACTCCCAGGACTGGTACAGCACGGGGTTAGATAGAGAGTAAAGCTCCCTCAACACCGTCCCCATCAAACACTCCCAGGACAGGTACAGCACGGGGTTAGATACAGAGTAAAGCTCTCTCTACACCATCCCAATCAAACACTTCCAGGACAGGTACGGCATGGTGACAAAAAGAGATGAAGACAAAGAGGTAGAGAGGGGGAGAGTTTTAGGGGAATAAAGACGAAGCGAGTGAAACAGAAATAGAGACAGAGGCACAGAATAAGAGAGAGTTAGAGAAGGAGAGAAAGAGAGCAAAACAGAGATGTACGGAAAGAGAGAGAGAGAGAGAGAGACAGAGGCAGCGAGAGTGGAGGAGAGAGAGAGTGTGGAAAGAAAAGTGAGAGAGGGAGAGACGGTGACAGTGAGAAGAGAGATAAAGGGAGGCATGTTTTGGAAACTCACAGTTGCTCTCGGCCCGCAATACACATAATAAAGTATTAAAAGAATCTCTTTGATAGCTGAGTGTGTTTGCAGGTTATTCACTGACAATCATTGCAATCTATTCACTTGTTGACAGTAAGCAGTTCACCCTTGTTAGAAGGTCAAGCAGTTTGTTTCAGGCAGAAAGAGGATCAGTTTAAACAAATAACAACAGAGAAGTGAGAAGCTGAATTTAATCGAACTGAGATTCTCGAGAAGAGAGGCTCAGGGATGGAGAGTTCACAGACAGAAACAGAGAGAGTTCACCAGAGGAGAGAGTTTTGCTCTGTGTCTCACCCCGTGCTATACCTGTCCTGGGAGTGTTTGATGGGGACGGTGTAGATGGAGATTTACTCTGTATCTAACCCCATGATGTACCTGTCCTGGGAGTGTTTGATGGGGACGGTGTAGATGGAGATTTACTCTGTATCTAACCCCATGATGTACCTGTCCTGGGAGTGTTTGATGGAGACAGTGTAGAGGGAGCTTTACTCTGTGCCTAACCCTGTACTGTCCCTCTTCTGGGAGTGTTTGATGGGAACATTGTAGAGGGAGATTTACTCTGTGTCTAACCCCGTGCTGTACCTGTCCTGGGAATGTTTGATGGGAATGGTGTAGAGGGAACTTTCGCAGAATAAATCTCCCTCTACACTGTCTCCATCAAACACTCCCAGGACAGGTACAGCATGGGGTTAGATACAGAGTAAATCTCCCTCTACACCGTCCCCATCAAACACTCCCAGGACAGGTACAGCACGGGGTTAGATACAGAGTAAAGCACCCTCTACACTGTCCCCATCAAACACTCCCAGGACAGGTACAGCACAGGGTTAGATACAGAGTAAGTCTCCCTCTACACCGTCCCCATCAAACACTCCCAAGACAGGTACAGCACGGGGTTAGATACAGAGTAAATCTCCCTCTACACTGTCCCCATCAAACACTCCCAGGACAGGTACAGCACAGGGTTAGATACAGAGTAAGTCTCCCTCTACACCGTCCCCATCAAACACTCCCAAGACAGTGTAGTAACTATGGTTTTATTCAGTGTGTAGTGTACCTTTATGAATCATACTTGATAAGGAAGATCACATGATCTGTTGTAACCATTCGGAGAGTATCACGGTCTACCTCACCAGTCAATGCAGAGATAGAGTTGGAGTTGAAAGCACACGTTTAGTAGCTACTGACTATATTGTAAATAAGCTTAATGTTTCCACCCAAGAAGTTTCTGCAGATCATCTGTATCAATAATAGTAGCAACTCGGCTTCGGCCACCCTTACGACAAACCGGCGATGAGGGCAAAATGGGATTGAACAGAAGAAACCAAATTGAAAGGAAATCAGCACTCTACCTCACCCAGTGATTGCAAGTGGCAAGCTCCATTCGACTGGAAGAAGTTTCACTCTCTCCAAATGCCACAATTTGGGAGGACTAATCTAGTTGAACCTGTCACAGGTGGTTCGCCTCAATGCATGGAACACCCCATGCATTTTTTTCGAGCGAACCCGATTACGGTGGGGAAGAGAAGAGGCGAGCGATCCTCTTGAGTACTTGTGGG